>NW_020230714.1:285360-320360 GCF_003227715.2 Harpegnathos saltator
GGCCATTGCGCGTAATGACAGCCTCTCCTGCGTTTCGCCCCGGGCTCGTCCGCGCGCTCTCTATCCCCCTTTTTATTTTTTTCGCCAAAAGGTAATCCCAATCGAGAACGATGATTGAATTATTAATTGGAATGACGGCGTGGCTGGGGTCCACAACGCGTGCTGCCGCGTATCCGCCCGCCCATTCTTCTCTCTCTCTCTCGTCTCTCTCTCTCTCCACGCGCGCGCGGCGCAGCGATGAGACGGTTGCTCATCGGCAATAATTCGCCGGGCTCGCGCAGCTGCTAGTGCCTTTAATGCGGTTCGAAAAATGTATCGACAACGATAAACGGCAAGAATAAATTTCTCCTCTTTCCCGTCTTTTACTGCAAAGCAACACAGCAGCCACGCCAAAAGGCAGGCGCGCCGCGCCGCGCCCGCCTGCTTTGCTAACGCTTGCCCGCCGTACACGAAAATAGATTTCGTTTTAAATTTCCGGGGCTGCACGTTACGAATCATTCCAATTAAAATTTATCAGCGCAACCACCCGCGATGAATGATTCCGTGTACCGATATTATCTTTCGCATTGTTATATAATTATTACAACGTTGCAGTTCCACGCTGCGGACGGATCGAGGATATCGCTATCGGACGCAGGGATCCGAAAACAGAAGGCGACACTCCTCCTCCCTGTCGTCCCCCCCCGCCGCCCTTCTCCCGCGGCCTTTCATCCCGCATCGACAGCACCAGGTTTCACCGTATATTCAGCGGCGTCAACAGCGAATTTCGCCGTGTACAATTCGACAGCTGCCATGCCGGTCTTCGTCGGCTCCGCGTCAACTTGTCTTTTTCGCATCGACTTGAAACTAGCGACGACCGCCAGCCGCCGCCGCCTCTCCGCTGGAACCGACCAGGAAAAGAGAGGAAGGAGAGAGGAGCGGCAGAAGAGAGAGAGAAGAGAGAGAGAGAGAGAAGAGAGAGAGAGAGAGAGAGAGAGAAAGAAAAAAACAAAACGAGAGGCGGGGAAATGACTGCGCCGGAGAGAACGAGGGTTTTGTCTCATCTCGTCGACGGCCTTGAATGACTCGCCCCTACGGAATTTGATCGACCACCGGTCAACAGTAGACCGGACTTCAAAACGGCACACCGTGTGCGCGCCGCCTCACCGCCGCCGCCGCCGCCGCCGCAGAGTTTGTTCCCCGAGCGGTCAGACGTTTCGCTTCGAGTCCATCTCTCCGGCCGAGGTGGACAGAGAAGAAGGAGTTACGAGGTGGAAGAAGCGGCGGCGGGGCGATTCCCCGTCTCCAGGGAATAGTCGGGAACGGGGCGCGGCTGGCCGGAAGTAAACTCGGAAAGTGTCAGAACGGATAATCGACGCTGGCAACGTGGATGTGTGTAGGCAGTGAGCAGACGTGGTTCCACTTTCGCCTCCAACTCTCCTCGCGTTGGCTTCCCGTCATCCTGTTCCTTCTCCCGCCCGTCCCACCCCGCCGCCGCGCTCGCCCTCTGTGTTCTACCTCTGCACCTCCGCTAATGCAAGACCACCGGGGTTGTATTAAATCCGTTCGTTATCACGACCGCCCGGCGAGGACGGTCCGTCGTGGCGCGAGCCGTCACGTAAATGCCATGCTCCTACGTGTTCTATGTGTGTGTGTCTGTGTGTGTACGTGTATGTGTGTGTATGTCAATGTGTGTCGAGGGTTCGCAACGAATCACCGGTCGCATAATTGCTAGAGGACAATTTGTATCGCCTGTACCGAATTTTTACAAGCATATATTTTTCTTCAACGTCGAGTCTTATAGCAGCAGAGATTATCTCTCGAAGTTCAGGCAATCTTGAACATGCGACTCTTCAACTTTGCGAACGAAATTGGATTGATTAATAATAATAACAATAATTTTATTATATAAAACAGACCCAAAAGCTCAACGGGAAGGGAGCCGCTGCGCGCATTGTCACGTTAATTTTCGCCCGCTAGCTCGTGCTCGCATTCAAAGAGTTCGCTTTCTCGCGAAAAGTCGAATTCGAAAAAGACAATCGGCAGAAGGAGGAGAGGAGGAGAGGCTTGGCGATTTTCGCCGTCTTCGCGGTGCGAACGGCGCGGCAAAGTTCTAGTTAAGGCGATTAAGCACCGACGCGACAGCCTCGCCCCCCTCCGCCCTCGCCTCGCCTCACCCAGCGAGCCGCGCGAAAATAGAGTGTGTATACGCGAAATGTAAATAGGAGCGGACAGAAAATAATGAATGTCGTAGAATAGTAATGAGGCAGATGCAGTTGATAAAGAGAAGATAAGAGCGGAGAAAGTACGTACCGCACGTATCTCAGGGCGACGTATACATGAGTTAACAAAGGGAGGTGCGATCAAAAATAATGCTCCTATTTATAAAAGTACAGCCACATGACGGTGTGAACTTAAAAGAGAATTTAGGAGACGTTGATTTAAGCACGCGGCTAACGTGAATTTATGCCGGCTCTGGTCGCAACGCACGACCACGTAACATTTTTATTGTCTTTCATTCCCCGGGCTGTTACTAACTTTCGTGAAACGTATTGGACCAGTCGTATCTAGGCTTTATCATTTCCTTCTCTCCAGGAAATTGAATGAAAAGTAATACCTGAACCTTGTTTGATGGCGAAGATATGTGCGTACCGGAGAAGTGTTCGTGAAAAGACTAGAGAAGAAGAAGAAGAAGGAAGATAGAAGAACAGAAAGAGCAGCAAATGAGTGCGACGAGCGAAACGAGAATCGGAGGACCATCTCGATCCGGGGAGAGATATACCTCTCTGCACGCTTCTCCCGACGTCACGCGACGACTGGCTGTGCGCGCTGTCGCCGGGGAGAGATAGGATGTGATCCGCAGGAGGGAAGCTGCTCCTCACGCGGGCCGCCCGACCGGACAATTCCAAAACAGCGAAGGGAGAAAAGGCCCTCGATTCGAAGCGGGTCCGGCGTGTTAAATCTGATAACTATAAAGATGACTCCGCGCGCGCCGATGATTGTTGGCAGAGCTAACAATGTTGGCGGCTGGCCGTTTCGCCGAGAAACAGTGACGCTATCAACGACGTAACGACGACGACGACGACGACGACGGTGATGTTGCTCTGACGCTGACGATCGATTCGCGCGCCGGATAATTTTGCGTATCGACGCACCGACTTGGCTCTTGGAAGCTAGCTAGCTGGTGTAAACGAGAACTATGACGAAGGGCGCAGGAGGAGGAGCAGGAGGAGGAGGAGGAGGAGGAACGAAGAAGAGCAGCACGGCAGAAGGAAATGAGGATAAACTCGTCGAGACTTATACGCGAGACGGTAACGAGAAGCCGAGAGCTATGCGACCTCGGCCAGTGGTCCATTTTCCGAATATTAATTCAGTCTCGTCACTTGGATCCGTCTCGTCGTCGTCGTTCGTCGTCGTCGTCTTGCCGTTTCGGTGCGAGACGAAAGCCAGTGTGCATCGAGACGGATCGAGGTCTCGCGACGCAGGATGTTAATTGCGACGCGACCACGTACGGCAGGAGCAAGCGAGGCTCCTCTTCGAATGGCTTTCATTCTCACTCTCGGCCGATTGAGCCCGACAGACGTAAGCAGAACTGCATATAATCGGAATAATTATATGGCTTCCTGCTCGCTGGCTGGAGTGTGTTTGGCGGCGGTTGTCATGGCCAACGACGACGACGACGACGACGACGACGACGCGACGACGTTCGCTCTCGCCTGTCTCGCAACGTCCGAGGAAATCGCGCGATCCGACGGGGAAGGTGGAGAGGAGCAGGAGGAGGAAGACGAAGAGGAGGTCAAAGCGGTGCTGTTGCAATTTCCTAATTACAGCGAGCCAGCCAACAAGATAAATATACCGGCGTATCGCTGGCAAGTGCAATTAATCCACGTGTATTCGCGAGATGATACATCAGCCGTCCGCAGACGGACAGTAATCCTTTAGGGATCCGTGTCGTGAGTAATGGCGAGTTTGTCGCGTCCGCGCTCTCGCGTAGCCGCGGGCGAAAATTCGCGAGCCATCCGGGGCACGGAGGGGAGGGGGGGGGTTGAGGTTCTCCGTGAAAACACACGGCGTAAACCGTTGAGCACGCCGGCACGGCTCAATTCCCGCGCTATAATGATCGACGTTGAGGGACTGCTTTCTATTTCCACGCGGGACGTCCCGCGGACTGACGCGCGAGTCTCTCATTTGTAATATTAACGCCGATGCTCTCTCCCTTCCCTCTCGCCTCTGGCTTGATAAGCTTATATATAGAAAAACAGCGGGTGATAAGTACGATGACCGCGGGCTCCGAGCAGCCCTTTGAAAAAGCGACGCTCTGCGATGCGGAGAGACAAGGGTCGCTCGTTGGCGTATCTCTCGCGACGCGCGGACGGTGCATTCGACAACTCCACGGTCGCCCTTACAAGGATCAAATGCGGCGCGAAGGAACAAGCACCTGCACACGCTCGCTTTTTTCGGCGGCGGCGGCGGCGGCGGCGGCGGAGGCCCATTGTGCCTTCTTTTCAATTGGGCTCACCTGGAAATCACCGGCCGCGCGCGGCGATAAGCATCTAACAAAATCGGCTGTCCCGCTGGGGAATTAAAAATGAGGGTGGAACGCCGCGTGCACACGGTGGCGGAGGACCGTATTATACGGCCTCGTCCTTATCACCGCGGCTTCGCATAAATCCAGCCGGAACACGCGAGAGAGTATCGCGCGCCGGATACTCTCAAGCCCCAGGATCGCGATCGCGCGTGCTCTTCCTCGATCTCGCCCCCGGCCTCCTGCGAGCCACCTCCCCTCTGGAGGGGGCAGCGGATCATATAGATAACCGATGAAATATCGCGCCGGCGGACGAGCCGAAGACTCGCCGGGAGACACGGCCGCGCCCGCCATGCTGGGAGAATGGCCGGTTTCCTTCCACGGAAATAATCCGAACACCCGCGAGCGCCACTCGCGTCGAGGACGCGATGGACGATGCGCTCCCTCAACGCCGAAAATGACTGGCACAGAGGACACCGTTCGCTTCCTCCTTCGCCTCCTCCGCCCCTCCCGGACTTCTCTCGCTCTGGGAGACCTCGCTGCTATTGCGTGGCGTCTCGGACATCGATGAATTTTTCTTTCCCGTCCTCTCACGAGCGGGAGAGAGAGAGAGAGAGAGAGAGACGAGGTGCGAGCGGTCCGTTATTAACCCGGGGCGGCCGCGCCGGAACGACCGGCATCGCTCAGCCACTCGAGAGCCGCCCGCCGCGTTCTCCCTCGACGAGTCGTCCCCATCGACTCGTCGCCGATCGCCTCCTTCTAAATACCCCCCCTCCTCCCAGCAATATAGCAGTCCCCGGTAACAAGTTTATAGGGCGGTGTCGGGTTTCTTTGAGATATCAAACGCCGCTCTCGCCACTATCCGCGACACGACCGCGCACGGGACGCGGGGGGGGGGGGAGGCGAAGGGGGTCAGCAAAGTGCCCAGCGCGATACAGCGCGAGCGGTTGATCGATTCAGAGATGATCCTTCTCTCTCTCCTCTCTCTCTCTCTCTCTCTCTCTCTCTCTCTCTCTCTTTTTCTCGACGAGACCGCGAGAGAGCTCCGTTGCGCACGGCGACACCCGCGTACGAATCGCTCTTGAGGCTGCACAGTCTTTCTTCTCTCTCTCCTCTCTCTCGGTCGACGAGTATCTCTTTCCTCTGCTTAATAGTCCAGAGAGGACGATTCAAGCGCGCGACAATATTATTATTCGCGAGTGTAAAAAGCGAAAGTGGAATCCAGCCTAACGCGGCGATTTCCGCCGATTACCGGGCGCGAGCTCCGCTCGAGTTTTCAATCGCTCGAGTTTCAATCGCGCCCAAGCCGCGCAATTAAGCGCGATCGCGTGATGCGATTATCGGTTGCGAAGAAGGACGCGGCGAAGGCGCGAACAATCCCGCGAGACCCGACGAGAGAGACGAAGAGAGTGAGCAAAGAGAGGCCCGACATTGTCCGGCCCGCGTCTAAGGAGTTTCGCAGTCGACGCGGCGCTGCGCGGCGCGCGGTGGCGTGAGTAAAAAGACTTTTTTCCAAGCCCACGAGGACGTGCTCCATAAGCGTGGCGCGACCGCGGCGGAATGATACACAACGAAGGCGCGATAAACACACAGACGCGCCGTATAATGATAAAACGTCCGGCGCGGCGGCGCAACGGGGGCCCGAGAGCGCAGCACACATGTGGAAAGCGCATCGCTAACGTAACGAGCTAACCGCGTATGATTTAAGATCGCCGGGGCCGGGGAGCGTTGCCATGTGGCTCTCGTATAAACCTATCGTCAGGAGACGTAATTTCATTTTGTCCTAATTAACGTCACGCTCACCTGGCCGCCGCGATCGCGAGAGACACGGGAGAGACTTCCCGTGTCTCTTTCTCTCCCGACTCCCTCTCCAACTCCGACCGACGAGATCCCGGTCGTTCACGAAATATTCTTCATCCCGCGATAGTCTCCTTTCGCCCCCCCCCTCCCCTCCCTCCCCGCGAAGGAGCGACGGTCTCGTCCGGCGCGAGCGAGTCGAGCTGCGGGTCGCGAGGCAACGAATCGTCGCTCGAGGGAACTGCGCGAAGAGAGT
This sequence comes from Harpegnathos saltator, assembly GCF_003227715.2. Classification (NCBI taxonomy): domain Eukaryota; kingdom Metazoa; phylum Arthropoda; class Insecta; order Hymenoptera; family Formicidae; genus Harpegnathos; species Harpegnathos saltator. The sequence continues at coordinate 291,918 of NW_020230714.1, forward strand.
TGAAAAAGCCTGGCGAGTGACGGCGCAGGCAAGATGGTGACGATCGCTGGTGATGCGCCGACACCTGGGCTGACGACCTTCCGCCGAGGAAGAGCAATGCGGCGCGCGCGCGAGCGAGGCTCGGATTGGTCGGACTCGCCGCGGAGTTCTCGTGCCGGCGTCGCGCTTTCACGCGATCGCCCGGTCGGTCCTCCTACGCCGTCGCGACAGAAATAAACGACATGTCTGGCAATAAATATCGCGGTATTATAATTAACTAGCGGCGAGAGCGAGAGCGCGGTAACGTGTACGGACACGCGAGTCGAGCGGAACGGATACTTCGGTCTGCCGCGCGAGTCTCGCCGATCTTTGACCCGCGCGCGCGAACGCGGGCGGATAAAAAGCGCGCTCGCCGGGCTCGCTCGCGTCGATAACTCGAAACGTCGCGCCGCGGTCGCCCGGTCGCCTTCCGGCGGAATTAAGAGCGAAAGATTCGCGTGGAACGCGCTAACGAACGTGCCCCGGCAACGAACGATCTTAACGCAACAGCCGTCTCGCTCGTGAGCGCTAAAAAAAATGGCCGCGCGCTTGTTATACTTGCCGGGTGGAGCAGCGCAGGTCTGCCGGGAGCCTAGAGAATAATTGACTTATGCTGCAATTTGCTCGGCCCATTGCGGCGCAGAACAACGGAATGAATCAACGTCACTCGTCAGAAGCATTGATTCATTCCGCCGTGCGCGCGCGATGAAAGACACGGCCTGGACGCGCGAGCCGTAAATATCAATCACTCCGTGCGCGCTCGCTATCACGTCGCGCGCTCATTGGCCGACAAATGATTAGAGGACGTTTTCATATAATTACCGTCGCGGCCAGCCGACGACGACGACGACGATGACGACGGCGGCAGCGGCGGCGGCGAGAGACGCGGCTTTGGTTTGTTTAGTCTATCGCGAGAACGCGCGAAAGCGCGGAATGTGCATCTTGAGCTGCCGCTCGCGGCAAGAGGCATTGATTGATCGCACGGCCACCGAAGACAGCGGCCGAGGGATTTTCATCGGCCGGTGCGCGATCGCGCGCTAATTTCGTGGCGAACGCGCGCGCGCGCGCCGCGGCAAGTCTGAAACTCATCGGCGACAAAACCGACCGCGCACCGTTCTCTTCACGTGTGATGCGCGCACTCACACACACACACACACACACACACACATAGGCGCGCGCGCGCACACGAGATATACCAGTCACATATTGCACGTGCATCCTCCTCCCGGTGCGTTCACATCGCCTGTCACGGCGCGCGAAGAGCGGAGCGAGCGGTATAAGAGAGCGGAATGAATCGCTGCCACTCAAGGAGCAGCCGACGGATGCGGCGGATGGACTGACAAGGCCGAGTTGGAACATCGTGACGTTGAAGACGCGATGCTGATATACGCGTCCACTACCGAGATGCGCGCGCGAGCGCCGGCATATCCCGCGCGCCGTTCTCGAGTCCCCTCCCCCTCCTCTTTCTGCTTCTTCGTTTTTATCTATATAGCGCGCAGAACGTGATACACACTTATACAGACGCACTTCCTGGCCGCGTGTGCAACACGGCGAGTGGGTATTACGCGTTCCGCGTACCGCCGAACGCGAGTCACTCTCGGCTGTGCGCGCCGCGGATGATTTTACAGCGCTCTCGCGACGCCGCTATTAAAAGAAGAAGACTACTTTTCAACAGCGCTCTCGCGTGTTGCACTTTTAACCCGCAAGCGCCGCAGCGTACGAGCGAATTCCCAGTGAGCCCGACGAGCCTCACTTTTACGATCATCCCCAAACTACTCGCGCTCTACGCGCTCCGCCGGCCTCATCAGCACCTCGCCGCGGCGTCTTTCTCGCGCGATTCTCCGAGGATTGCGCGAAAAGTCGCGACAATCACGGTCGCAAAGCCCGCCTCCCCGGTCAGCCGTCGCAGCCCGGATCAGCTCGACCAAAGAAGACTCTCTGGTGTACCGGTTACGGGTCGAGTTGCACCATCGCGCATCGACGCGACGCACACAGCGCGGAACGTTAAGACGCGGCGACTCGCCCGCGCTCTTCCGCGCGAGCGAGCGAGCGAGCGGAGGATCTTGCTCTCTCCCGCGTCGAAGAAAACGATATGACGAAAGTGTCCTCGATAAATTTCCCAATCTGCAGGACGAGCCGACGAGCGAGCGAACACGCGGCGCACGTACGCGAATGTGGCCTTGTCAGTCCGTCAAGGTGCAGCAGGCAAGCATTGGCTGGTTGAGTGGCAGCGAGCGATTCCGCTCGACTATGCTCGTTCGCTCGCTCGCTCGCTCGCTCGCTCGCTCGAGCGCGCTTGCATCGTGTCAGATGAAGCGATGATAAGTGAATGTTCTGTCGATGCGTATGCACATGAGTTGTCGGCACTTACAATCGTACATACTTACTCGCCGCGACGGAGCAAAAAGAGTCGCGAGGTATTATCGAGCGTACGATGAACCCGGTCGAAATCGCTCGTGGTATTTCATGCGCGCGCGATCGCGTATATCCTCGGCCAGTTCTCTCTCTCTCTCTCTTTCTCTCTTCTCTCCTCATTATTCGACGACGAAGCGATTGGAGAAGCGCGCACACGCCTGTCGCATTCGCCTCGGCCAGCCGTCTCGACTTCGCTCTCTCTCTCTCTCTCACTCTCTCTCTCTCTCTCTCTCTCTTCTTCTCTCTCTCTCTCTCTCTCTCTCTCTCTCTCTCTCTCTCTCTCGCTCTCGAAGCTGTCGTCGTCGCCTCTTCGCTTCTACGCGGAAAGCGAAACATCGCGCGCCCTGCTATTTTCGGCCGAGCTCCTCCAACTTATCGCCAAAGCGAGTTCCTGTTCTACGTAAGCGCGCACGCACGCACGTCGCCGAGGAGGAAAGATGAACGGCAATTCGTCGATTCTCGGCGCAAAGCCGCCGCGCGGGGCACCGAGCGCTTCCCGGTGCGCGCGCGATAATTAGCCCGAACTTTCGACGGGGCGGCCGCGCGACGAAATTTCCTTGATGAGGGAGTCGATCGTGCGTGAAAAGAGCCGCGTTCGGTGAATTTTTGCGCTCGCCGGCATAAATCGCGATTTTCTCATCAGCGCGCGCGCGCGCGCTCGCTCGAGCGTAGCGCCTCGCCTCTGGTTAATCGTCCCGATGTTTACTTTTTCTCGCGTGATTAACCGAGTAATTCCGTCTGCCTTACGTAATTCCAACGATGGTGGCCTCCTCTCGGAGCGAGCCCCCCCCCGCCCCCGTCAGGCTCGACAAGAGAGCGCACCGTGTAATTGCGAGTTTCAATTCGAGCGGAGAGCGCACATCCCCGCGAGTGCAAATCCGCCGCTCGCACGCTCGCACGCGGCAAAGAATTATACCGGGTGTCTGAGAGAAGCAAAACGCGGCCCGCCGTGCGCAAGCGGAGCCGCTCCAACCGCACGGCAAGTTCCGCCGTCACCGCGCGAACGGGCGCGTGAGATTTCGAGATACAGACGGGATACGAGGAGCTCCGTCTCACGAGCATCGTCATCGACATCAGCCTCTCTCGTCTCTCATCGATCCTTGAAACTGCCTGGAATCCTTCGACTCCGTTTCGACTCGGCACGTCTCGAAGTCTCAGACGCCCGCTCGCCGGCGGGCTCTTGCCGCTTGCTTACTCCACAAATCGTCCGTACATTAATTTCCGCCGAAGACTAATTCCCGGTGTGCATATTAAGCAATAAGAGCGCGTCGCTCACGGACATTGTACGATTTCGCATTAAACACAGGATCATTATGCTCGAATAAATGAACGATATATCAACGTCGCGCGCTCGCGCTCGCCGGGGAGATGACGTTGTTAATCAATCAGCCTGCGTGAGAGATCGCGATCCGATCTAAACGATCGCCGCCGCTAAAGGACGAGGACAGCCGGTTGCTCTCGGACGCGTGGCCTAATTACCGCTCGGGGAAGGAGAGCTCGAGAGAGCTCGCGAGAGAGCTCGCGCGCGGCCGGCTGAATCGCGCCGCGCTGCTCCTCGACGCGGGCAACCACCGCCAAACCACCACCACTTTGCTCGGCCGGCCGACTAATATCTCGCTCTTTTGTTGTTGTTGTTCCGCGACAATCCGCCCGGCGGAGCGCATTCGCAGCGAGTTTCGGGCTTGATTATTCGGGGCGGTTCGGCTCGGCGCGGCGCGGCGCGGAGTGACGTCGGTCGGCCGGATTAAAATGCCGCTGATGCGCCGGCCAGCGGAGCTGGAGATTGTGACGACGACAGCGGCGGAGGGGGACGGGGACTCTCACACCCCCGGGGGTGTGTTCCGCTTCCTCTCGGCCGCTTTTCTCCCGAAAGCGTCGCGGCCAATCGCGGGGACACGCGAGCGAGCGAGTCTTCCGCTCTCGTCCGCTCCGCGCGGTGACGCATCGACGAGGCATCTCTCTCTCAGTTTCCTTCTCGCGCTCTCGCGATCTGATTTGAAAGCGTATAATGAGTCCGCTTTTAATTCAGTCTGCACAATTAGATGTACGCGTGTGCGAACGGCGACTCGCAAGAGGCAGATACATTTTTCATGACGCGCTGCTGTAGATCGCGGAATGAGAATAAAGCGACTCGAGCTCGAGGAAAAAGTGCAAATACAACGCGGCGGAGAGACCGGAGTCGAATGGCGGCGCGAACGGTCAAATCCGCGGAAGATCGATGCTGAGGAGAGAGATCGAGCGATCGGAGATATACCGTGACGCGGGCCGCACTTTGGCGGGATAATCTGCATGGGAAATTACACCTTTACGATTGCCCATGATAACACACACACACACACACACATACACAACCATGCGCACAATCGCGAACAGACCTAACGAGATTCGGCTTCCTACGTTATAATCAAAGACATCACGCGGCACGCAACGACGAGTGCGCCCATCGCTGCGCGAAAGGCGGACCGTTTCTTGGCCGGCAGTAATAATAAAAATTCATGTGACGCTTTATGACCGTCATAAAACACGGACAGACAATGAGAAAGAGAGAGAGAAAGAGGGAGGGAGAGAGAGAGAGAGAGAGAGAGAGAGAGAGAGAGAGAGAGAGAGAGAGAGAGAGAGAGAGAGAGAGAAGAAAAGGGAGAGCAAGAGAGACAGTGGCAGCGACAGAAAACGAGTGCTCGCAAATTACGCCGACGAGGACAGCGGAGCGCCTCTTGGTCTGTCGCGCTAATTGTATTACGGCAAAATGCGTAGAAATAACGTCTCGAGCCAAGACGGTAACAATAATCTACACACTCTCGTGCGCGCACACACATACACACATACACACACACACACACATACACACACACGTACATACGTAGAACGGCGCGATAGAATCTAATTACGCGTGCACGGCAGTAAATGTGTGACGAGATAAATCGCGCGACGAGATCACTCGACGACTCGAAGAGCCGAGCTCGGAAAAGGTTAGGCAAATATTATTACACGGTGATTGGGGATACGAACGAGCCTTTTCCGCTCGGTTCGCGGATACCGGCGACAATAAATTCAAGATCGCTCGCGAGCCCTCCCTCCCCCCTGCGGATTACAGTGCTCACTCGCTGCCATTCCATCGCAGAGTCTCTCTTTTCCCGCTCAAGCAGTGCGCACTTACAGAAGTTGAAAAAAAAGAAAAAAAAAAAAAAGCAGCTTCACAACCGGGACCTGTTCGAAAAGAGAGAAAAGAGATCGTCCAGCGCGACGGGCGGCAAGAAGAACAGACGACGACTCGAGAGTTTGTTACGCGTGAGTATCTTTTTCCCTTTCACTCATTTTCACCGCGCGAGAAACTTGCGCGGGTGCCGTTCGCGAATCCCTACGGAAGCGCGAGCGAATAACGTTAGCGGGTGACGAAGAGCATCGTCGCAAAGGACCTCTCTCTCTCTCTCTCTCTCTCTCAGTGCATCGCTCGACTGGGTAAGGACGAGCGCAGTTCGAAAGCGCGATAAAGAGGCGATCGCGCGCGCCGCTTCGGGGTTCAAAAGCGGAAGAACGAATGGCCGCCCTTGCAAGACAGCGGGGCGACGCGAGGCGGCCGTTAGCGCGTTTTACGGCGGCATTAAGCTTCTCTTAAATGACGCACGCAAAGTGCTCCCTGCCCCATCCACCTCTGGCCACGACGCTAACCATCTTGGTCGGTCCACCCACCTACCCGCCAAGAAGCTGTTTCCTGTCGTGCAAAATCACCTTTTCACCCAGTCTCTCTTCGCACCCGTTTTCTCTCTCTCTCTCTCTCTCTCTCCCTCTCCCTCTCTCTCTCTCTCTCTCTGTCTCTCTCTCCCTCTCTTGCCTCCACCGTATTCTCTTCCTTTTCCTGCTCTTCTTCTTCTTCTTCTTCTTCATGCGCGCTCCTTTTGCCGGCTTTAATATCCATCTCGGTGCGCGCGTGCGGCTCTCAATCAGCGAGCCTTGCCCGGGCCGAAATTCGGTTCCGCGTTAATCCTGCATTAATCGAGCAGCCTCGGCACTCGCGAAGGATCAGCGGCGAGTATCTCGAGGTGCAACACCGTGCAACGGAGGTTATTCGACGCTACAAGTGGTTACTTATTGCCGATCTCTTCGTGTCGAGGAGGCGCTTATTCGGGAATTATTTAGCACCGGATTATAATCTCTCGATGTTCTCTCTCTCTCTCTCTCTCTCTCGCGCCGCGCCACGCCGCGCGTTGCTCGTTTTTCCTCGTCTCAATGGGCAGTGTGTTAATCGTGCGATCCGATCGATTTAATCAACTGCGAAACTTCAAATCAACTCGATCCACTCGTTACAATGCGGCACCGGTGTGCGCTGTTGCACCTTGAAATCGGCTCCGCATTGGCTCCGCAAGTTCTCGACGAAATTCGCGGGGTCGAAATTTCGAGCTTCTCCGTCGAGTATCATCGACCGTGCGAGGCAGCGCGCGAGGATCACCAGCAAAAAACAAACGCTCCCCCCTCTCCACGCGCCCCGGTAAGATACACTCGTCGCGTTGCATGTTTGCACCAATCCAAACACTTTGTCGCTCTGCTCAGCGACAAAGTGTTTGGATAAACTTTCGGAAAGCAGCCACGCGTCTGATTGCTGCCGTGAATTTGACGCATCAGCGCTACTTTCGTCAAATCAACCCGTGCGTAGTGATTACACGCTCACGTGATAACAAATGGATATTCGTTCCAACCGAGCTTAACATTTTGGAGGCAAGAGGCAGGGCCACCAGGAGTGATCGTTTGTGAAAGGAAAAAATTTAGATAATCAGATAGACAAATATATACGACGTAGAGAGAGAGAGAGAGAGAGAGAGGGAGAGAGAAATGTTTGGTCTCGAATGAAACAATTTTCCGGCCAAGTATGGACGATTCGGAAATTCCAGATCGGCTTAGCCAGAATTCAGTCTACATTATCTACAAGATTTCCGATTAACTCGGACCAAACTCTCCTGCATCTCCTGTTGGATTTTTTCAATCGTTTATACCTCGCGAGAAAACGTTTTTCCGTGTGGAAAAGCGGCGTAAAATGTCATCAACGGCGTGTAGTGACGTTTTCCGACTAGAAATTTATCCCATGGTCCTGATCAGGTTAACCTCATTTAGACATCAGGTCCCAATAAGGTAATATTATCGGGTCCTAGAAAGTCATGTAACGCAGCGTGGATATCAGGACCTTAGTAAGGATTCATAGTCAGGTTCTTATTGAGTTACCTTATGGAATCCTTATTATGTTGTCTTTTTCAAATTATGGCTCCTGATTACTCGCCACGGCTATATTGGATGATGACATTAGAAATAAGAAATGCTGCACGCTGAAAATCCTTTCGTGTCATTTCCAAATAAAAAGATATTTGCATGAAATAATATTTTAGATCGCTCGAGCATACTTGTAAAATGTTTCGGAAAAGAAACATAAAATGAATATCATAAGATCATAAAGTGTCACAAGGTGACAAGACATAAAGTAGTGTTAAAGAAAAAAGTTGCATATCACGTTAATTTTACAACTATTTATTGACTGCTAGAAAAAGAATAGTTTCTATAGCATTTTACAAATATATTCGAGTGATCTGAAGTGTTTTTCTCAATGCAAACATCTTTATATTTGGAAATAATACCCAAAAATTGTTTTGTTAAAACTTGATAATGCAAATCGTATTAGGTACAATGAATAAGATCCCGACAAGGACCTGATCAACTCAACCATATTATATCATACATTAAGGTCCTAATGTGGACCCAATCATTGTAACCTTATAAAGGTCTTCCTTACTCATTTGTCGTTAGGACATTATAAGGACTGACTTATTTAGGATTTTTCTTCTCTCTCATTCACCCTATTAGGTCCTTCAATCAATGTTAGGTGAACCTGATCAAAATCTCTAGTCGGCTTGTTGAAATCAGACTTGCTCGTCGGCGAAGACATTTTCGCGAAAAGTCCCCGGCGATGAAGGCGCGGCCGGTTTCCGGAAGCGAATGTTAATGCGCGGGCAATCGTGACAGCAGCGCGTACTCGGCGGGTCCAATTAAAGGCTCGCCGAGCGCTGGCGCGGAAAAGCTGCGCGCGCGCGCGGGGAAAGTCGAGTGACGGTAGACGCCGAATCGAGAGGTGCCCGGACGGTGAGGCTCGCAAAAGTGGATCGAGAGAGTACCTGCGACAGAGATCAGGACGTCGGCTCACGTCGCGCTCGCGCTCGCGCTCGCGCTCGTGTGAATGTGCACGTGCACGGGGCGAGGAACACTCGCGCGCGCGCGCGCGCGCGGAGACCACGAAGAGAGCGAGGCAGGACGGCGAGGCACATAAGTCCGTCGCCGGGGTAGCGGGCAGGCTACCGCGCGCGTCGGGCTCGAGTATTGACAGATATTTAAATGAATATTCCTCGGCTGTTAGGGGTCCTCTTTGAAATCAAAGCAGAAGGTACAACGGTTCATTTAGACGTGCGCCGATATCCCCCGCCGAGCGACTCGTGGATACAGAATTTCACTTGTCACGTCGTCCGCCGGGTTATCGCCGAGCGAGACGATCAGCGAGAGAGGGCCGAGGGTGGTACGGGAAGCTTGTCTTTTGACGACGCCGTGTTTGTCGCGCGCACGCACGCGGCCTCTCGTACTTTCTCCCGCTTCCCGCTTCCCGCTTCTCCTTCCTACGCCGCGCGCGCGCTCGCGCGGCTTATTACCTTCGACGCTTGTGTGTCCTAGGATAATATTTCCTTGTCCCGCTTCGCTTCGTTTTCATTCTCGTCTCTCTGTCCTCTCTCCTGCCGATTCCCTCGGCGATCGCCGATCCGCGCGCGCGCGCGCGCGGATATCTCTTGAAATCTCGTGTCCTGTCGTGCGCGCCGAGTCGTTTAGAATTAACGGTCGCGAATTCGGGAATTCGTGAGTTCCAGCGGAAATGAAGGTCGTGAGGGACATTCGTGAACGTGGATTCGCTCGAGTTTTCACGGGTTTTCCTAGGGAGAAAATCTGCGCTCTGCGCTCAGCAGAGTTGCCGCTCTTGGGACCTCGCTCCGACGAGCGAGCAGGCGCGAACGAGAGGTTCGAGAAAGAGAGAGAGAGAGAGAGAGAGAGAGAGAGAGAGAGAAAAATGTGAAGCGACGAGAAGCGGGATCACCATCAATGACGCGAAATTAGAATTAATGGGCCTTCTGCAAAGTGAAAGCGCGGCTGCACCACTTGGGTACACGCTTGCGTTGGGCCCGCAGCTGTCAAGCTGCGAAGATTTACATCAACGGAAATATAAATTATCGTGCCGGATTGACGGCGGTTTCCCGAGGAAATCTCAGCCGCTATCTCGTTAATTTATCTTCGCTCGGGCGCGATACTCGCGCGGCGGAGTAAAAGTCCGTCTTTGTCGGGCCCGCGGAAAAATCCGACGCGATTTTCGTCGTTTCCTCCGTGTCCGCGCGCGCGCGCGCGCGCGCGCGCGTGTCTGCCGGCGTAGATCGACCGACGAAGAAATGCCTGGCGCAGGCTGCAATTATTCCTCGACTACGTGGGAATTCGCTCACGTGAGATACGCCGTTCGACCGGAGCGGAGCACGGAGGCGCGCTGCGACGCCTGCCGGGCAACGCGAACTCGCAAACACACTCGTCGCGGACTGTCGAAGCCGAAGAATATTCAACATCAGGCCGATCGAGGAATCATCCCCCTCGCCCAGCCCTGCAAAATACACATTTCTTTCGTCGGCGCACATATTTGCCCCTACTCCAGAAACACTTGGTTCCCATCGCGACACTCGAACGTTTGTGAGAAAGAGCTCTCGAACGAGAGCCCATGTTCCCAAATAAGACCCTCGCCCGGCCACGACGAAGCAGCCTCGACAAATAACCAGCCGAGAGAGGTAACAGTAAGCTGCGTAAGGTTACACCTCGGAGAAGCCTCGGCGAAAAGAAAAAAAAAAAAAAATAAATGAAAGAAAAAAGAGTCGTAACGGGCGAAAACGATCGTTTCCGGGTCGTGCTTTCCCGGGTCGGCCGAGGAAAGGAGAGGGACGAAAACTCACGCTCGCGCGCGGCATGCCGCGATGACCGATAACTGCGCGGCGGTCGGTTGCGATCGACGCGGGGTGGCAAGGGGGGCTTCCTGCGGCCGCTAAACGTACCGTAATCGAGCATCGTACGAACACGCCGCTCGTCGGCGTGTATCTTTCCCGGACGATGACGAGCGCGGCGATAAATCCCAGCCCGATTCGCCGCCGCTAATTTCCACGGAGCCGTACCACCCCCCCCCTTGCCCCGCGCGGCAGGTGCGTCCGCGGGTCGTCGTTAGCGCCAGGAGTCGCGCGCGATGGCTGCGGAATCGAAGCCGACGTGAACGAGCGATCGCATGTCCTCGTGACTTTTCATCGGCGCGGCGCGAAATTTACCGCCGCGGCCGAGCGAGCCGCTCGTATCTCGCGACCGACCGGCCTGCCTTTTCGAGCGTCTTCCGATGTGTGCCGCTGATTAAAGCGCGTTAATTTTCTGCCGGGCGACGCGTTTTTACGACCGCGGCCCCGGCGCGCAAAATTATTAAGCATTAAAACGCGCGCGCGCGAAGAGAGAGAGACTCTCTGATACGCCTCGTAAATCCCCGCCGGCGCCCGTTTCGCTTTAATACCGCCCGCCGATACTCGCTGTTATTATTATTCTAAATACGTCGCGCTCTCCGCGAAACGCATTCCGCAGGCGGGAGCACTTTGCCCGGCCGCGAAGTGATAATTAATGCCGGGGCCGGGACGGGGGGGGGGGAGAGGGGGAACGAGCGAGGCCGCAACGGGCCGGCGCGTCGTCGCGGCGAAAATAATACGACGAGTTGCAATTCGATCGGAGAAAGTCGAGAGAACGCCGGAGATCTTGATATCGTACGGGCTCCTGGATAAGGGATCGTTCTCTCTCTCTCTCTCTCTCTTTCTCTCTCTCTCTCTCTCTCTCTCTCTCTCTCTCTCTCTCTCTCTCTCTCTCTCCCTTTCTCGAATTCGCGGTATCGGGGCCGAGAGCGCGCTCGGTTTACAAAATAACGCGCGCAGCCGAGGCCGCGCCGGATGATAATTATTATTATTGCAATTAATATCATTAGCGTCGTCGCCTTGTGCGTCGTCCTCACGCCTCTCGAATTGGCAAATTTCAATCAATGTGCGCTTTTACATCGGCGCGATCCCATTAACGTCGTGATTTACGCTTAATTACCTCGCGGATTCTGCATAAACGACGCACAAACGTTTCGCCAATCTCCGACTCAATCGATCGATCGCGATATTTTTGGTCGGGCGCGTCTCTCTCTCTTCGACGAGACGGCGAAAGGGAGAGAGAGACGGGGAGGGGAGGGAAGGGAGAGGAACGAGAGAGAGAGAGAGAGAGAGAGAGAGAGAGAGCCTCGGAGCAGAATCCTTTTGCGAAGTTCGTCTACGGAGAATTTCTCCGTGAGCTGCATTTACAAAGAGTTCAACTACGAGGTACATTAGTCGAGATTATATCCGGCAAGGGAAGTCGACCAACTTCCGAAGACACTGTTGCAGCTAAATCTCTTCGAATCTGGCGACGTCCGAGGATCCGTCGAAGTTTCGCCCAGTCAGCAACAAATATACCGAGACGCAACATGGTGGGGGGATCGTAAAAGGAAAAATATATGCACCGCCGTGAGCTTTATTGCGAATGAGATACGTAGCTCTGCGTAGATATGCGTCTCCCATGAATGGAATGAAAACAAGCGAGCCCTAGCTCCAGCTGGCGCCAGAGTTGTTTTTAGAGAAAAGAAGCAGGCTCTCTCTCTCTCTCTCTCTCTCTCTCTCTCTCTCTCTCTCTCTCTCTCTCTTCGGTCTGTAGTCCCCCCCCTTCTATCTCTCTCCGCTGAGACAGTCCGACGCGTCGCGTCGCGTCACACCGCGGCCGCCTGAATTTTCAAAGTAAATTTATGACGGTCGCGCGAGATGTATTTGCCGCGTAATGTCGTATTACAAGTAATTAGGACGATGAACAGGAGAATGACACAGTACAGAGACCTCGGTAATTGATTTAGAACGAACAGGCGTCCCTCCCGCCCGGCTGTTACTTACCGGTATACTTAACACACATTATCTATATACACGTACGTACGTCTGTGTTTGTACGCGGCGTTGCGCAAGTAACGACAGCCGCCTGAAAACGATATTAGCCACAGGAGAGTGCGCGGTGCGCTCAAGAGACAACATTATTAGCACTAGCGCAGGTAGCACTGCTGCGAAAATCCATGCCGCGCGCGCGAGGGAAATGCACGTAATCGAATATCTCGATAAACGACGGCGACCGCGCCGTGCCGCGCCGGTATTTTATCGCGGCCTCCCTCCAAAGATCCGGACACGCTGATGCCGTGTAATTTCTGCCGGATATAAATTTCGAAAAATACATACGTATGCTCGCGCGCGCACACATACACACACACACGCACACACACACACACACTCTCCGGGTTGCGACACACAGCCGCGGAGCCGCGATCGCGTCCGCGAGTCGTGCCTCGCGATAATTCGCAGCGATCTGAGAAATCGGAGCTGATTGCCGGTCTCGCGGCGCGGATAGATCGGCAAAAGTCGTCCGGTTATCGCTTTGCGGCTCCATTCCGAGCGGCGGCGGCGGCGACGTAACGAGTTACGTCGAGTCACGTCGGATTTGCGAGTGAGACGAGTCAAGCGGTCGCTCGCGCTCGGGGATTGTCTCTCGCCGCTCAAAGGCCGCTTGCACAATGCCGCTCTCTCGACTGATCGCCTTCGATTTATTAGTTTCCCCCGTGACCCGCTAATTACTTCTCCATCGCGGAGGCTCCGGCCGCGCGCGCGCGCGCGCGTGTGTGTGTGTGTGTGTGTATATGAGTTACGCCGCGCATCTGCAAGTGAAAAGAGTCGACCGGTCGTCGGTCGCTCCGTTCGTCTTGTCTCGTCCCGACTTGCAATTCGCGCGCGCGGTCGCTCGCGGCCGCCGAATCTCGTTCCCTTCAATGTTGTTCATTATCACCGCGCTTTCTCCCTCTCTCCCTCGCGGATTTGCAAATTGAAACTCGCTGCGAAGACCAGCCGCTGCGTCCGCGTGTTTAGTCACGCGCGCGCGCGTTTTTTGTAACCTGCGCGCGCGAGAGTTATCGGGCCGGCTCATCTTCTTAATTGCTTTTACATTGTAAGGTATATCGCCGCCGCGCGGCGTCAAAAGAGGCCAAACAAAGAGCACGGAACGTGGCAGAATACTCGTGCGGGGCGCGATGCAGCGGCCGTGGAAAGGAGAGGCAGGACGCGTTGACAGATATCTATCATACGATCGGCTGCGGAGCGCCGGCAGCTGCTATCCGCCATCCGCAGGCACTGCGCCAAGCACTTTGTGATTTTATAATGCACACCCGCTCCCTCTCTCACTCTTCCTCCCCAGCAAGGCGCGCGCGCGCGCGCGCGCGATGTAAAACGACGAGGTAATCGTGATTATAGGCTTATAACGCGCGGCGTCGGGGATCGCCTGAGCGAGCCGACGGAAAGTTGGCCGTCGTTATCTCTTAATTGACGAGAGACGCGGCGGCGGCGGCGGCGGCGGCTGCCTCGCGTCGCTCGGGTAAACCGCGAGCGTAAATTCGCGAGTGTGAAGCCCTCTCGCTCGATAACGGCCCGAGCGGTGAGACGCGTATAATGACGTCCGTTGCGCAACGCAACGTCGCCGTCGTTCGCGCGACGCGAGAGCCGCGCGAGCTGAAAGCCGTGTAAACAATTTATAGAAGCACCGCGCCCCCCCGCGCGACTTTCCCCCCGTCTCTTTTGTCTTGATGAGAGCAAAAAAGGGAGGGAGGGGGGAGGGGAGACAGCGTTTCGCGAATCGCTCGTTGGCGGTCGCGCTTCCGAGAAAAATACCGACGTCACGAGGAAAATGAGAGACGGCGGTGATGATGATGATGATTTACCGAGTTCTCTCAAGGCGACGCGGATCGAACGCCGCCGCCTGAGGACACCGCGCGCGAGCGCGCGATCGTCGAGGCTCGCTCTCGGCAGGACACGCAAGGACACGCGGACGCTGCGAGCCTCAGCCCAGCCCCCCCCGGAGAGGAGGCGCGTCCTCTCCCTAAAAAGGCCACAGCTAGCGCCTCTCGTCGCTCGAACGCGCGCGAAAGCGCCTCACGTGACGACGGCGCGCGCGCGAAAGCGCCGAATGCCAATGCGAAAGTCATTCCCACGTGCGCGACGAAAAGAGACGCCGCGCGGACAATCGATCGGCTATCCGAGACTAATCTCGGCCGAGAGCGGCTGCGGCGTCGCTTGATCGCCGATCGATCCTCGCTTCTTGGCCGCGAGCGATATACCGCTAGGCGGCACGCGAGAAGCGGCAAGTGAGAAGTGCAAGTCGGGGTGCGAAATAAAGAGACAGGGAAGAATCATAATAAAATACGTGCGTGCATGTATGCGTGCGTGCGTACCTGCGTGCGGCGTGAGTAAATGCGTGCTTACGTGCTTGCTTGCTTGCTTGCTTGCTTGCTTACGTGCGCGCGCGCGCGCGTGCATGCGTGCGTGCGTGCGTGCGTGCGTGCGTGCGTGCGTGTGAGATGTTACATGTGAATATTTACCGGTAAGGTTATCACCGCGCTGCTGCGGCCATCGGAAAGAAGGCCTGGGCTGCTGCTTGCTGCGCATATCTCCCGTCCGGTGCGGCGGCTGCGGGCCGCTCGCTTTTCAAACGATCGGAGACCACTACTTACCTGAAACAGAACAAGACAAAACGGAATTGCTTAGCGATACATACGTCTCACGGACATACGCGGAAACGCAATCGCGAAAACGCGCTCGTTAACGTCCGCCGGGAGCTGTCGCTCCCGTCGGACAAGCGGACCGAGTTTGCGCGCGCCTTATTAACGGCGCGTGTGTAAAATAAATATACCAATACAGATATGTGTACATATATCAAGGTGTACAAATATATATGACTCGCCTCCTCCTCGCGGAAAAAGCCGCGTGTTTCTTTTTCCCCCGGCAAAGTCCGCATCGGGTAGAGACTGCGACGACCTGCGCGCATTCTTCAAGCTTCACGCATCGAGGCTCTTTGATCGCCGCTCTTGCGCGGCTTAATTTCCACCGCACACGATTCGGCACAGCTTTTATCGATACGAGCAAGCGATATATACATATATATATAGAGGGAGAGAGAGAGAGAGAGAGAGAGAGAGAGAGAGAGAGAGAGAGAGAGAGAAACATACATATATCAGCCACCCCCGAAACACAGCGATCGCTGCCGAGAAAACCCGCGCTTTTTCACGACGATCGACGCGACGCTCTCTCGCGATTCTCGGGAGGAAGCGAGCGCGCGACCCACCCTCCTCGCCGGGTTTTTACGAAGGGTGCCAAACCTAGGATCGCGTCGCAGCTCTCTCTCTCTCTCTCTCTCTCTCTTTCTCCCTCCTTCTTTCAACCCCCCTGCAGTCCCTCGCCCCGCTGCCCCGCATCCCTTAACCACCCGGTACCGACCATCGTAACCAGCCGTATATCTTTCCGGCGTACGCCCTCGAAAGCGGCCGCCTTTGTTTCAGATATTTATGAGGCGTTTTAATTCGCACGCCGCGTCACCCAGCCGGCAGGGGGGTTGCCGAACGTGGGACAGGAGGGTCGCGGGGGTGCCGCGCGGCGTGACGGAGCGGAGCGCGAAGGCATAATAGGCATAAGGGTGCCCCGATAAAACGCCAAGCCAAACCCCCCCTCCGCCGCGCTTACCTACCCACCTTCCCTTTTCCAGACGTAGGCCATAAGCGCAAACAAACTCTCGCTCGTATATCTCGCCTCAATGGTTTCTACGTCGGTGCGCCAGGGGCGTACTGTATCGTGCCGCCACCGTCGCCCTCCTTCGCGCCTCTCCCGCCGCGCCCCAAAGACCGAGCCACCCTCTCCTCCCACGCCCACCTTCGACCCTTCACGCGAGTCGGGGAAATTCCTTAACCCATATTCGGGCAATATATCGCTCGGCTGCTACTGATTTACCGTGATATCCTTCGAACGGTGTGCGCGAGCGCACACGCGCGCGCGCGCGCGCGCGCGCGATGCGAGTCGCTCTCCTCGTCTACATTATTCGCTCATTACGCAGAGCGAGCGGGTGTTACCCCCTCCGCTTTCGATACTATCGCGTCAACGAGACGACTGCGAGAGAGGGAGAGAGAGAGAGAGAGAGAGAGAGAGAAAGAGAGAGAGGGAGAGAGAGAGAGAGAGAGATCTCGGTGTCTTGACTCGGTGTCGGAGGAAAAGTCGCCGCGCGACTCTCAGACGAACGAGAACGCCCCTGTCGCCGCGGCTGATACCGGCCGCGCTATTGTGTGTCTACGCCCGAGATAGACAATCCTTAGCTTAGTTGGCGAATATCGACAGGCATCGAGTAAAATAACGACTTCGATTAAAGCCTGCCCTCCCCCCACCCACCCACCCACCCACCCTCCTACTCTGCGCCTTCGCCGGGTGACGGAACCGTGGAATCTCGAGGCTGCACTTTTGTACGCGCGCGCCGCGCGTCCGCCTTGATGTTACGGAAAAAATACGCGTTGATTTTCCCGCCGCGATCGTGGGCCGTAAATCCACTCGGAACCGAGTCCCTCTCTCGACGTGCTTTAACCTTCTCCCTCCTTTCTTTTTTTCTTTTCCGGGGACAATCGATACGAATATCGCGCGCGCCGCCGTACGATCGCGTTAATGAGTCTCGACTAAGTGCACGTTTTTAGGGGCGCACTACATTCGTCTCTCTGATCCACGATCCAAGTCCGTACGTCCCTTTACAACAACACACCGACGTCTCCGTCCACCTTCCATGGTCTTCCAACGGCAACCACTTCTCCCCCCTCCTCGGCCCCGTGCCACGACACGCTGGAGAGGCAGCCGCACTCCTGCTCATGCTCTTCTTTACGTGCAGGCGAGTTTAACAGTAACAGTACGTCACCCTGTCACTCTTTCCCTCCCTCTACCTCCCTCAATCTCACTCTCCGGCCCTCTCTTTCTTCTCTCCTCGCGCGGCGTCTCGCCCTATCTCCCTTCCTCCCTCGCTCGGCAGCTCTCTCTCTCTCTCTCTCTCTCTCTCTCTCTCTCTCTCTCTCTCTCTCTCTCGCGCGCGCTCTCCTTAACAGCCTTCACTCTCTAAAAGCCTGGGTGTGATCTATGGCGGGACGTTGCGTCACTCGGGGAACAGATGCAGGGCTCGTATATTACTCGGCCATATCTACGAGCAAGACGGCAAAGAAGGGAAGGGGCGAACAGGAGGGGGTGCAGACGCAGAGGGAAAGAGCGAGAACGAGAGAGAGAGAGAGAGAGAGAGAGAGAGAGAGAGAGAGAAAGAAAGAGAGAGGAGAGGGCGAACCTTGCCGCGCGCGGTCAAAAGAATGGCGAACGTCACAAATCACTCGGCTTTGTGTCACCCAGCCCTCGGCCGAATTTTTTCCTCTCCCCGAGGTAAAGAAAATTTACTTGTTGACGAAGAGATTCTCCCGCCAGCGCGCGCGCGCGCGTACCATGGACCGTTCTGAAAATTGGATTTTCCGCCGTCGCGGCATTTTCGCCTCGCCTCGTAATAACGCGCCGCGCGTCGATGCCGTACAAGGGCCGGGGTTTAATCTTTCCGCGATGAAATGTTCAATCGAACGCGACGTCGCCTTTTAATTGCGTCAAAGTTCACTCGCCGCGGCCGCGAAATACGCGCGCGCGCGCGCGCGTGAATCGCCGCCGAAAAGGGCCGCGCGCTCTTTTCTCCAGCGAGGCCGCAAAATTGCATTCCGTTGATACAACGCGGCGAAGTCGCGAAATGCCGAGCATCAATCGAGCGTCGTCGTCGTCGTCGTCGTCGTCGTCGTTGAGAAGCGGAGTCGCCTGAAAGGGGACAATCGACATCGCGCAACGGCTGAAAGACGACAGCCGCGGCCTGTCGCGCACGTTCAACGGCTAACGCAAATTGATAAGGCGCCGGGCCAATGCTATCAGCCGCGTGCGATCGAAGGGCCCGTCATTCGACTAATTAGGACGCCGCTCCCGATACATATCGCGAGACACGTACCAAAATAACTTCTCGTTCTTCGCGATCGCAATGGACAAAAGGACGGAAATGAACGAAACGCAGCGCAGCGCAGCGGAGCACGCGCGCGCGCGCGCGCGAGAGAGAGAGAGAGAGAGAGAGAGAGAGAGAGAGAGAGAGAGAGAGAGAGAGAGAGAGAGCGTCTTCGTGTACGTGCGCCCGTGGAAACACTAGCCAGCTGTCTACGCGAGAAAACGGTAGGGTGAGAGAAGGCGAGGACGAGGAGGGCTGGAGGGAGGAGATGCGGGGGGAGAGAGAGAGAGACCGAAAACGCGCGCGTCGCTAGAGTAGACGCTTCCAGAATCTCATAAATCAGGTCAGGGTTGGCGACGGGGGTGGTTGCCGCCGTGGAGGTTGCAGCGAGAGAAAGCGAGGTGGTGGCTATAATGCGGGAGGGTTGTTAGGTAAAGGTCGACGCACAACAGTCCCATGCCGGCGGCGGCGGCGGCGGCGGCGGCTTTCTACGGCGACGTGCGCGCGCATGCCTCGTAAAATGCTTGGCGCCAATTCCATTCAACGGAATGGATTCGTGTGACGAACGGATAACTCTCTCGAGTGGGATCGCCTTCCCCGCGAGCTGGTCGTAGGGATGACGACGACGACGACGACGACGACGACGACGACAACGAGGACGCGGAGATCTCTCCGCGAGAACCACGTCGCGAGACAGCGGTGGAACTGGCATGATGCATGTTACGAGCGGACAAAGTTGCGGCCGTTTGCAAGGGAGACACGTCGCCGAAATTGGCGAGCGCGAAAATTGGCAGGGAAGCGGAAGAGCAAAATCTGCACGGGAGTTTGTCGAGTATCGACTCGAGCCTGACCGGCGACTGCGACTCTGCGATGAACGAAAGACCGAAAGACGTCGGCGGCGAGGACGAAGTTCAGCTCGCTTTTTCCGCGCCATCTTTCCAGGACGAGAGCGGGAGAGAACGCTACTTATTATCGCCGCATCTGCGTGATGATATCAGTCGGGCGGCGGCGCGAGCCAATTTGAGCAAGGCGCAAAAAGAATGCATACACACGCGTCGATCGATACGCACGAGTCTCGACGAAGAAACATAGGAAAGAGGAGGAGGAGGAGGAGGAGGAGGAGGAGGAGAAGGGAGAACAGCGACGTCGGAGGGACCCCAGATGGAATCAGTGCAGTTCGGAATATTGGAAAACGTCGGTTCGTGCGAGAAGAGCCGAAGGAGCGAGGAAGACCGGAAGACGGCGGAGCGCGCGAGTGGGGCACTATTTATGACGCGTACGTGAATTCTGGGAACATTGGGGATACGCCGTGTTCGTGTCACAGCATCGCCGAAGAAAAAGAACAAACGGCCGCTCGACGAGAGACGTGAACAACTGGTCCAAGGTTCTGCACCGAAAGATAGAGGGAAAGGCGAGAGAGAGAGAGAGAGAGAGAGAGAGAGAGAGAGAGAGAGGGAAAGAGAGACGCCGATATTCAGCGCGAGCGTGCAGCTCGCGAACGAGACGTTCCAAGTTTCGCGGCTAACGACGATAATAAAGCGAGAGCGTGTCCTAATGGGAAATGATAGTCCTCCTAGTGCTAATCCACGTCGCTGCTCCGCGAGTATTCGACAGTCCTTCCGGCCGTAAAATTTCATCGCGCTCGCTCCGCGGCGCGAACTCTCGAGACCAGCGCGGCGCCGCGATGACTCGTCGGGAACGGCTAGTGATTTTCGGGCGAGCAGCAGCGCGCCACAGCCGAGCGAGGAAAATTACGAGGCTCCCTGTCCTCGTGTGAGACACGTTACCTTCCGCGGAACCGCTGGATATTCGCGAGAAAAAATGGCGTCGAGTAGCGACCCATGTAATTTCGCCCGAAGCTCCAACGCGATTCTCTATTCCCTCTTCTCCCTTTTCACTTCTAATCTCATCTCATTATATGCCACCTTCATTGTATACCTAAAGGGATCCCACCCCGCGGTTGAAGAAACCTGCCTACCCATCCACTTTTCTCTCTCTCTCTCTCTCTCTCTCTCGCTCGCTCGCTCGCGCGCATGAGTCGCGAGAAATGCGAAGCGCGCGGCGCGGATCGCGTCCCCGGCGCAAATCGAATATGAAAGTCTGCGGGCGAGTAGGGTAGGGCCCAAAATAGCGGGGACGTTTGACAAGCGCGGCGTCTCTTAAAGCTATCGAGCGCTCAACGCGGATCTCAAAAATAATCGGAGAAAGAGACGACGGACAAGATGAGACAGAGAATGGGAGAAGGAGAGAGAACGCTGCGAGAATAGTGTTGCGAACTCTCGCTGCCCCCTCCGGAGAGCCGTCGCCGTCGCCGTCGCTGTCGCGTTAAGGGCGTCCGACAGATCAAAGCCGCGAGATGCGCGGAGAAAAGGGTGAGAGGACTCGGTGCGCTCGGATGGCACTCGATTGATTCATTGGACGCGCGTGCCTGGTTTCAATTCACCAGAATAGAACCCGCCGCCTCTCGGCACGCCAAGCCCGCGGCTAATCCATCGAGCGTCTTTATTGCCGCGCGACATTTATAAAACGCCAGGCTCGCGCAGAGACGGCTGAAGATCGCGCTCCCCGCGATCGTGTCCATTCGTCACCGATTATAAATCGTCATGTCCTCTCTCTCTCTCTCTCTCTCTCTCTCTCTCTCCCCCTCGCGCGCGCGCGCGCCTTGTCAGACGTCGTTGCGGCCGTCCTCTTTCGCTTCATCGCGAAGAACGACGCGCGTCGCCGTCGCCGTCGCCGTCGCCGTCGCCGTCGTCGCTCAACGCGAGAGCATGGGCGACGTCGCGCGCTCGGATGCGCAAAACGAAGCATCAAACGCGCTACCATCTTAGATCGTGTTTCAGTTTCACGTCGGCTCGCTGCCTCGCTGTCGCGCGACGAGAACGGCCTTGAACCGAACGCGGAGGGACGCGAGTATTCATCACAGACGATGACACACCGACGCGTCACGTCGATCGGACGAAACTTTGCTCGACATGTTCACCGTGCCGAATTAGACGGGGCTTGCGATCCGGCGAAACGCGTGAGAGAAAGAGAGAAAGAGAGAGAGAGAGAGAGAGACTTCTTTCTTCCTCCGCCGCTTCTGTCTCGCTTTGTTCCTTGCCTCCGAAGGGCGGCGGCGGGAGAAGGGATCGGCCATTCGGCGGGGCAAGGCGAGTGCGATACATATCTCCGCCGGCTGATAATTATATCCGCGCGAGCACAGTTCATCCGGTAAGCGGGGATATTCCGAGCCGCCACGAAGAGGGATAAAAGAGAGAGAGAGAGAGAGAGAGAGAGAGAGAGAGAGAGAGCGCAGAGGAGAAGCGGGAATGAAGCCGTAGTAAACCGGGCCGGATAGGTCCGTCGCGCGTTTTCGCCGGCGAAGCTGTAGCGAAGATAAGGCGCTCGTTGCACTCAAGCGTCCCAGGGCGGCCGTCCCGGAGCGTCCCGACGCCCCGGGTAACGACCGTCGGCGGTAGCACTCCTGAAGCATCGTCGAGTCCCGTGTAATATCGCGCCTCCGCGCTTCCCGCCGTCGTTATCCCGACTTGTCGGTGTCTACGGACGAAACTACGTCGAGCTCTCGTTCACTCGCTCGCTCACGTCGAAGCTGAGGAGGAACCGCCTCTCCGAAGGAACCGCCTCGAGAGAAGCCTCCCGGATGGGAAAGAGGGTGCACGCGCGCGCGTACGTTTCTGTGTGCGTAATATACGCGGAACGCGGGCGAGGGGGGGGGGAGGGAGGGAGGGAGCGAGGAGCCCCCTTTAATACTCGCGCCGATAGCCGAGTGTTTCGAGTAATTGGGAAGTAAAACAGCCCTCCGACATGCACCGGATCCAACCCGCCCCCTCCCCCCCCCGGATCCACCCCCGGCACCTTGCGCGGCGCCCTTTCTCCGAATCGACGCGATCCTTTCCTTTCCTTCGAGCGAGAACGTGTCGGCGCGGCCGGGAAGAAGGCAGCGGCAGCCATCCTCCCACTTTCCGGGTTTCCTCGGCTCCGGGCCCTCACGAGGGAGAGACTCTCGGTACCGTCCCGAGAGGGCGAGAGCGCTAATTAAAGAAGCCGAATCCACCTTCGTCGAGGATCCCGTCGCGGCACGGATCGAGTGGCTGAAAGATCCTTTCACGATTTCGAGAGTAAGGTACGTATCTTCTCGGGTCAAGGAGCTTCCAGCTCGGGTAAGAGCTCCGAGGGTTAAGACCATTATCGTCCTTCTCCTCTTCTCGCCCCTTTTCTTCTCTCTCTCTCCCTCTCTCTCTCTCTCTCTCTCTCTCTCTAGCTTGTTCTCTCCTTCTCGCACACATACACTCTCAAAAGTCAAGCGCTTCTCGAGGATCGCGAGTAACGAGTAGCCGCCTACGTTCCCTGCGCGTAACTGAGAGGCTGGACCGCAATTTCTATTTACCATCAACTGCGAACCTGAAGAAGGAAGAAGAAGAGATATCGCGCGGTGTATCGACGACGTGCTGCGTTTTTCGCCATTTTTAGGGCAAGTCGCCTTAGAGCGCGAAGCGTACAATCGAGATGAAGTAATGCCCGTTCGTGATGCCTTTTCGCAATATCGCACGCCGTACGCATCGCCGGCGATGTATGCCATTTGTTGGAAATGTCAGGTCGATCTCTGTCGACACATACACACACACACACACACACACACACACACACAGTTGTTGCTTTAGGAACAGTTATCTGCAAGTCTCGATAAACATCTGTAGGTACGTCTTTGCTTTATCTATCCGCATTGATCCGCTCTTGCGATCCGCGCAGTAATCTCTCTCTCTCTCTCTCTCTCTCTCTCTCTCTCTCGAGTCGCGGAGAGAGAGCTCGGCGACCGAAGCGCGAATAAAAATTCAAACGGATCGGGTCGACCAGTCGGCAGGCGTCGCGCCGCGACGGCGGCGGCGGCGGCGGCGGCGGGGCCTATCGTAGCGATTAGTCCCCGAGAGAAATCACGTATGCCGAATCGGCTATAATCTAGGAGAGGCCCCGCGCGATCGTTACTCCGGAATGGAATCGCCCGAGAATGCTGCTAATAACACGAGCGAGCGGAGCACCTCTCCTCGTGGTCACTGATCAGAACGATACCTAATCGTCGCGCGTACAAACCGGCGGGCTTTCTGTGGAAGAAGAAGAGGAGGAATGGCGATGCCTGGCCTGGTGATTGCAGAGTCTCGTGGTACGTCCTAATCGCCGTAGATGGGCCTGGATAGGCCCCGCCGTCGACCTTATTATTACCGGTTGCCTCGGTTTTGTGCGCGTGTCCCATTACGTGGACGATTATTTGACTGGTCGGCCGCGGCCGCGGCCGCGGCGCGGCGAGGCCTCCGCCACGAAGGATCAGACGAGCGGCGAAGAAATCGAGAGATGGAGGGAACACGGAGTGAGAGAAAGGGGGAAACGACGACGACGACGACGACGACGACGACGAGGAGGAGGAGGAGGAGGAGGAGGAGGGCGGTCCGCGAGGAACAGAGTGGGCAATTGGGGTGAGAGGAGCGAGAAAGAGCGAGAGGGCAAGCAGAGAGAGAGAGAGAGAGAGAGAGAGAGAGAAGGACAGAGGAGAGCAAGGTAAGTAGGTATAAAGGAGCGTGACTGGACGTGAGTTCAATACGTGGCCCTCGAGCACAGCTGTCACTGACATCGCCGCAATTCGAAACTGACCGCGACAGCTAACCTCGGTACCGCCGAACCACAACGGCGGAAACTTATACCAGCCTTCCGATTGATCCGTCCAGGCCACTCACCATACGCCGAAGGGGACGGATTAGTCGCGGCCGGTGCCGCGCGGCGATCCGCGCGCGCCCCGGAATCTTCCCCCGAATACCTTGCGCAAGCCTCTCGGAACGAATGTCGATGACGTCTCCTGGACACCCTAAAGTCTCGACAGATAGCCGCTGCTAATGAAGAGAGCAACGCGCGCGCGGCTGGGAGGACGCTGCGCCGCGTCGCGCCGCGCCGCGCCGCGCCGGGGGTCAGCGAGAGCGCGCGCGGCCGCGTAGGTCCTGTCGCCTTCAGAGACGTCCACGAAGGATGACGGATGAACCGGCTGGGGGTCTCACCAGGCCGGGAGGACGTTCGCTATCATCGAGTCCGCGTGTCTCTCTTTCGGCCAAGAATTCACTCAGAATCGCGAGCGAGCGCGAGATGCGGCCACTACGGTCACCGATGATCGCAGGTAGACTGAGCACGCCGCTGCTGCTCATGTATTACCGGACTACCGGAAGGGGAGTATAATAAAAACGGATTCTTTGTCGTAGAACGTCGGGAATTAGGAACCATAACGTCGGCGTCCCAGAAGAACCCTTAATAGCTGGACGTCAAATAAGAGGATTCGGAAATGACGCAGTCATCGTATCTCGAGCTACGAGAGAGGCAGAGAGAGAGAGAGAGAGAGAGAGAGAGAGAGAGAGAAAGTCTAAGTCGCGGTAGGTAGTAGTCCTGTGCTTGGCGGACGAGTCGACCTGGTCAAGCCAGGCCAGGACAGGGCCGACCTGGTGGTAATAAGAACGCGTGCGATAATAGCCAGGCGGAACAGCGTGGCAGGAGACGATCGGCCAGGTAGAACGAAGAAGAAGGAGAAGAAGAAGGAGCGGCGAGACGAGGGCGAGGTAGGACAGGTAGGGAGGAGCAGCGGGAGAGAAGGGCAACGGTGGTGCCTTCGGTCAATCCGTGAGGAGAGCGAAACGGTGATGGATGGAACGTCAGTCATGGTGCAGCCATCAATCTCCCGTATACCTATACCTTTATTATTTATTATTCTTGCCGTTGCGGATACTCCTCCTCGGGCGCTCTCTTTCTTTCTTTCCCACTCGCTCATCGGCGCGGCCCAAAGGCTGGCGGTGACGAAGCAACGCTTCGGCTACAGAGTGCACGCACACACGCGCGCGCGTATTTCGTCTGGTGAGACGACGACGACGACGACGACGACGACGACGATGAGATTCGTTGGCTCGTTCGTCGCGCGCGATTTCGGAAAATTGAATCCTCGGGCTGCCGCACGCGAATCTTTGTGAGCCGAATGTTCGCGTCGACGCGGTTAACCGAGGTGGTGCAGCGACGACGGCGGTGCTGATGGCGGTGACGAACGGGCGAAAGAGAGACATCGGTGCCTTCGGTCTAATCGAGGACTTTGCGCGAAACCAAAGGATAGGAAAGGGATGGGAGGGTCGGACTCGGATCGACCGGCTCCAAATTGGCGCGCTTAAGCGCGAATCGTCGCGCGAGAGTGTTGTGCGCGATAGCGCTCTGTAGTGTGAGGGAAAGAGATAGAGAGTTAGAGTTAGAGAGAGAGAGAGAGAGAGATACTCCACGAGCCGATGGGCTCGTAAGAGCACTTTCGACACGCTTTAGTTAAAAAGAAGTTCACACAAAGTTAAAAACACAAACGCCCGCCGTTACAATTCATACTTGCTGACAATGGTACCTTATGGCCGGGGCGGGAGAAAAGGGAAGAGAGAGAGAGAGAGAGAGAGAGAGGAGAGAGGAGAGAATACGAAATTCCGAGGACGGTCACACAGACTGACGTCGGATTTTTCGGCAAAACTTCGTGGCAACATTATTTATAGTTCCACGCTCCGGCTTAGATCTACGACAAAGGGAGACGCGCGGTGGTTGATGCATAGTGCCGCCCCTATCGGTCCCTCACGAATACAGCGCACGCACACGCACGCACGCACGCACGCACGCACACCGAGCCGGCCGTATGACTGCGCGCGAACCTCGCGCGCGATCGCCCCTGCTGCGTCACGGAACAAATGCACGTTCGGCCAATCATCGTCGTAGCCGTGATGACGATGACGGCGTGGAGGATGACTCTCTGCAGCTGTCAATCCCGTAGAACCGCGGGGACGTCAAGACCTTGGCTGGTCACTGAGCCGTCAGGGCACCGACGGGACTCTTCGGAGGATGGGAATCACGTTCATAAATCAAGGGGCTTTTACTTCGTCAAAGACAACGAAGTTACGTCGCGATGACGATCTGCTTCGAGGCAACAGATCTTCATTTATCTGCCTTGATGATCGCGAGTTGTAATTTGCGGCTGGGATGTCTTCGCACAGACGGGATATAATCGCGCGAGCAAGCGAGCGAGCGAGCGAGCGACCGCCCGATAATAATTTGTGCGTCGAGCCGAGTAATAAATAACCAATTCAATCATTCATAACACACACGTGTGTGC
This sequence comes from Harpegnathos saltator, assembly GCF_003227715.2. Taxonomy (NCBI): domain Eukaryota; kingdom Metazoa; phylum Arthropoda; class Insecta; order Hymenoptera; family Formicidae; genus Harpegnathos; species Harpegnathos saltator. Next base: position 318,505 of record NW_020230714.1, read on the forward strand.
GCAAAAGTGAGGAAACGTTGAGAACACGCCTGCAAGAGAGGAATTTTTTTCTCCGCGCTTTTGCACGCGATCAAGCCCGGCCTATCTCGGACGAACGACCGAGAGAGCGCAGGGATGCCAATGGGCATCGCAATGTCTCTCGCACGGAGAGAACTCGCACCGAGAGAAAAGCGACTCTCGTCGATCCCTTCGAATGCGGAGAAACCCTCTCCTCTCCGGCGGCGTCATCGTCTCCAAAACGACCCCGCCGCCGCCGCCGCCGCGCTCTCTTCTCACCTTCGCGTACGTCCGTGTACAGATGAGCGTAATCTCGGCTCCCTCGGATCAGCGCCTCGCATTATCACCAACGAGTGAGATACGGCCGCGAGATAAGTGTGAGAAGAACGCACGCCTGTAATTACACGCGCTCGTTTACCGTTAAGTCGCGCGTTTACAGTTGTCCGTCGCGCGCTCGCAAGACACGGTTTGTGCAACCGTCTATTCACTCGGCGGATTCACTCAGCGAGTGTGGCCACTTCGAAAGAGGCCCTCGGCGACATTTTTTTCCCGGCGACGCTGCTCTCGACGGCTCCCGGTGAGAGGCGCTATTGAGCCCCTCTCGGGACTCTGGTCGAATTTTCTCGGCCCGGTCGAGCGAGTTGTACCGCGCTGCGAATTTTATGGACGTGTCTCGAGCGAACGAGCGAGAGAGAGAGAGAGAGAGAGAGAGAGAGAGGGGGGGGGGGGCGAAGAGAAAAAAAAAATCACGTTGTCAAGGCGTGACAGTAAGGTGCGACGGCGCCGTGTGTTTAACGAGTAATGAATTCTGTTGGGCATTAACGGCGAAGGCCACCGCGCGCCGCAGTCAGCCGCTGTTAAACGCGCGCTAATCCGAGGGGAGTATTCCGGCCCGGCGAGGAAATCGCGCGCGCGGAAACAGGACTTGTATCGCGGGGCAGGTTTCGCGGCGAACGTCTCTCGACACTCGCGAGATTTTCCCGCGATGCTCCTCTCCCTTGCTTCTCCCGCGAGAAGGTCGCTCTCGCGCGACTTGGGACCTGAGCGCAACTCGTTCCTCGGATTTTTTTTCTTCTTTTACATTTTAGACATTTTAGATCTCCGCGAGTTGGCCGAGGTCCGTCGCGCCTCGCAAACATCGGCCGGCCGCGCGCGACTCCCGGAGTCGTCTTCCTCGCGTCGAAGAGAGAAGGAAGCGTGCGCGGGAACGTCTGAATGCGGAGGAGGAAAAAAAGTGCGCGATCGACAACATCGCCCGAGGGGGACAGGCCGGTTAATTGCAACGCGGGGCGCATTGTGCGCCCCGATAGAGCGCGCAGACTCGGTTAAATTGTCATTAGCGCGAAAAACAAGGCAGAAAAACGCCAAATTGCTCTTGACCTTCCACAGATGAGGTCTCTCGTCATCTTATTGCCAAGTCACACTCCAGCGATTCATCTACGTAGCGAGATCGATCGTATCTTCGATTCCGCTTCTCCGGTGAGTTGCTTTCGAGGATCTTCCCGCGGCGCAAAAATAAAACAGTAATAACGCGCGTCAATCGCCGACGAAATTGCGAGCGAGCGAGCGAGCGAGCGAGCGAGCGAGCGCCAAGTGCGCGTCGGCCGCTAATTATCTAATAACCCTCGCGTTTCTGCCTCTCTCCGCCGGTCTGACCGTTCGAGAAAGGAACACGGGTGGCGCGAAAAAAAGGTCGCGTCCGTTGGAAAACCCCGCGAGAAAATCAACGTCGATCGACCGTCGTCGACTGGCGAATAAAGAGAGACGGGGGCGGGGGCGGGGGGAGATGGGGAGAGCAGCGGGACGTGCTGATACCGCCGGGGCGCAAAAGTCGGCGGCTTATGCGTTTTAGGTTTCCG